>NC_069785.1:0-2500 GCF_027406575.1 Nycticebus coucang
CCTAACCCTAACCCTAACCCTAACCCTAACCCTAACCCTAACCCTAACCCTAACCCTAACCCTAACCCTAACCCTAACCCTAACCCTAACCCTAACCCTAACCCTAACCCTAACCCTAACCCTAACCCTAACCCTAACCCTAACCCTAACCCTAACCCTAACCCTAACCCTAACCCTAACCCTAACCCTAACCCTAACCCTAACCCTAACCCTAACCCTAACCCTAACCCTAACCCTAACCCTAACCCTAACCCTAACCCTAACCCTAACCCTAACCCTAACCCTAACCCTAACCCTAACCCTAACCCTAACCCTAACCCTAACCCTAACCCTAACCCTAACCCTAACCCTAACCCTAACCCTAACCCTAACCCTAACCCTAACCCTAACCCTAACCCTAACCCTAACCCTAACCCTAACCCTAACCCTAACCCTAACCCTAACCCTAACCCTAACCCTAACCCTAACCCTAACCCTAACCCTAACCCTAACCCTAACCCTAACCCTAACCCTAACCCTAACCCTAACCCTAACCCTAACCCTAACCCTAACCCTAACCCTAACCCTAACCCTAACCCTAACCCTAACCCTAACCCTAACCCTAACCCTAACCCTAACCCTAACCCTAACCCTAACCCTAACCCTAACCCTAACCCTAACCCTAACCCTAACCCTAACCCTAACCCTAACCCTAACCCTAACCCTAACCCTAACCCTAACCCTAACCCTAACCCTAACCCTAACCCTAACCCTAACCCTAACCCTAACCCTAACCCTAACCCTAACCCTAACCCTAACCCTAACCCTAACCCTAACCCTAACCCTAACCCTAACCCTAACCCTAACCCTAACCCTAACCCTAACCCTAACCCTAACCCTAACCCTAACCCTAACCCTAACCCTAACCCTAACCCTAACCCTAACCCTAACCCTAACCCTAACCCTAACCCTAACCCTAACCCTAACCCTAACCCTAACCCTAACCCTAACCCTAACCCTAACCCTAACCCTAACCCTAACCCTAACCCTAACCCTAACCCTAACCCTAACCCTAACCCTAACCCTAACCCTAACCCTAACCCTAACCCTAACCCTAACCCTAACCCTAACCCTAACCCTAACCCTAACCCTAACCCTAACCCTAACCCTAACCCTAACCCTAACCCTAACCCTAACCCTAACCCTAACCCTAACCCTAACCCTAACCCTAACCCTAACCCTAACCCTAACCCTAACCCTAACCCTAACCCTAACCCTAACCCTAACCCTAACCCTAACCCTAACCCTAACCCTAACCCTAACCCTAACCCTAACCCTAACCCTAACCCTAACCCTAACCCTAACCCTAACCCTAACCCTAACCCTAACCCTAACCCTAACCCTAACCCTAACCCTAACCCTAACCCTAACCCTAACCCTAACCCTAACCCTAACCCTAACCCTAACCCTAACCCTAACCCTAACCCTAACCCTAACCCTAACCCTAACCCTAACCCTAACCCTAACCCTAACCCTAACCCTAACCCTAACCCTAACCCTAACCCTAACCCTAACCCTAACCCTAACCCTAACCCTAACCCTAACCCTAACCCTAACCCTAACCCTAACCCTAACCCTAACCCTAACCCTAACCCTAACCCTAACCCTAACCCTAACCCTAACCCTAACCCTAACCCTAACCCTAACCCTAACCCTAACCCTAACCCTAACCCTAACCCTAACCCTAACCCTAACCCTAACCCTAACCCTAACCCTAACCCTAACCCTAACCCTAACCCTAACCCTAACCCTAACCCTAACCCTAACCCTAACCCTAACCCTAACCCTAACCCTAACCCTAACCCTAACCCTAACCCTAACCCTAACCCTAACCCTAACCCTAACCCTAACCCTAACCCTAACCCTAACCCTAACCCTAACCCTAACCCTAACCCTAACCCTAACCCTAACCCTAACCCTAACCCTAACCCTAACCCTAACCCTAACCCTAACCCTAACCCTAACCCTAACCCTAACCCTAACCCTAACCCTAACCCTAACCCTAACCCTAACCCTAACCCTAACCCTAACCCTAACCCTAACCCTAACCCTAACCCTAACCCTAACCCTAACCCTAACCCTAACCCTAACCCTAACCCTAACCCTAACCCTAACCCTAACCCTAACCCTAACCCTAACCCTAACCCTAACCCTAACCCTAACCCTAACCCTAACCCTAACCCTAACCCTAACCCTAACCCTAACCCTAACCCTAACCCTAACCCTAACCCTAACCCTAACCCTAACCCTAACCCTAACCCTAACCCTAACCCTAACCCTAACCCTAACCCTAACCCTAACCCTAACCCTAACCCTAACCCTAACCCTAACCCTAACCCTAACCCTAACCCTAACCCTAACCCTAACCCTAACCCTAACCCTAACCCTAACCCTAACCCTAACCCTAACCCTAACCCTAACCCTAACCCTAACCCTAACCCTAACCCTAACCCTAACCCTA